>NW_006917104.1:683444-723067 GCF_000516985.1 Pestalotiopsis fici W106-1 | reverse complement strand
GATTTATTTTATTTGATTTATTTTATTTTATTTATTTTATTTTATTTATTTTATTTATTTTATTTATTTTATTTATTTTATTTATTTTATTTATTTGATTTATTTGATTTATTTGATTTATTTTATTTAATTTATTTAATTTATTTAATTTATATGATTTATATGATTTATTTGATTTATTTGATTTATTTGATTTATTTGATTTATTTAATTTATTTATTTTATTTGATTTATTTAATTTATTTAATTTATTTAATTTATTTAATTTATTTAATTTATTTAATTTATAATTAGAATTTTTAATAATATAAATAAATATATTAAATATATTATTATAAAGGAAAACTAATTTAATATTTTTTATTTATTTATAAATAAAATAAAATAAAAATAAATTTAAACTTTTTTTTAATTTTAAAACACAAAATCACGTATTTTTTTATCTTTTTTTTTCACCTCGGCTTTATATACGAAATCGAAGCATTTGCATTTCGAATTCATGCTTTTTTTATTCTATTCGTATTTATTATATAGCTTTATAATTTTTTCGTTTTATATTACGGCGAATTTGCTTAATTTATATAATTTATAATTAAATAGCCGCATTTTATGCTATAGCGTTTCGTATATATTGGTTTTTTTTTTGCTTAGCGCGCTAAAAATAAACGCTTTAACGGCTTATTTATAATTAATATTTAGCGTAATAATTATAAAATAATTAAGGCTTCCGATTTATAAGCTTCGATTTAATCGAAATAATAATAAAAAACGCTAAAAGCTAGAACGTTTTTTAGACGCATTTTTTGCGCGTGGCGTTTTTATGCCGCTTAAAATAAAGCTCGACTATAACCGAATTTTATTATTATCCTTATTAAAATCGCTATTATTACGTTTTTATTATTAGCGTAACTCCTCGGCTTTTTTATTTCGTTTTAAGGCTATATATTATTAATAAATATTTTATTAAAGGAGGCTTATAATTTACTTTATATTTGCAAATTACGGAGAAACCGACCGCCTATCGACGTATTACGGTATAAGCTTAATATATTAGTTTTACGGGCTATTACGTTTTAATTAAAAAGCTTTTAATTATAATCGCGATATTTATATTAAAGATAATTAGTCGCTAAATTATTAAATATAATCGATTTAGTATTAATTTTAATTTAAATATTAATATACTTTTTAATAGCTTAAAATAAAGTTATATAACGATTTATTTACTAATATAAAGTTTTATATAATATTTCGATAATATTATTATTATTAGGCATTATATCCTAATGCTTGCGTAAAATTAAAAAAGCTCTACAATAAAATTTTATTTATATAATCGGCCGAGCTTTATAATAAGCTTATCGTGCTAATTCGGGCTTATATATTTCGATTAAATTATAAAGCTTAAGGTATTAAGCCTCGGTTTCGCAAATTAAAAGTTTGCTTATACGGGAATATCGAAAATAAGGACGGCGATTACTATTATAATATTTATTAAAACCCTTAGTAAAATAAATATAGCAAAAGCAAATATAACGCATTACGTATTATATTTAATTACGATATTTTAGGTTTACGTATAATAATAAATAATAGCCTAAGCCTATATATATTATATATTAATTTAAATTAATATTAAATCGATTAAATTAGGAATATAAGCCTATTTTTAATATTTTTTAAATTTTAATTAATTATAATATTATATAATTTTTTACCGTAAATATAATGCTATTTTACCTTAATTTAATATTTATTTTTTAAAATTCCGAATATAACTTTATATATATAAGCGTATATTTCCGTTAATTCAGAATTAATAAAGCAACGGGCTAATAGGATTATTATTTAAAATAATTAAAATTATTAAATTTAAATTAAATAAAAATATACCTTTTTTAAAATTTATATTATATTATTTAAAAATAACTTTTATTTTTTTTAGGCGTTAAAGATATTTATAATTTATATTAATTATAAAGGATTTAAAATAAAATTAGCGTTATTATTTAGCTTATTTTTAATAAAAGCATATTATTATTTAATTTAAACTAAAATCCTATATATATTAGATATATTATTAAAAATTAATATAAATTATAAATATATTAAAATATAAATAAATATTTACTAAAAAAGCCTGGCTACGCTTAAGCATATATTTATATTAAACTACAAGCCGCCCGGTTTTTTTTAAAAAACGAAAAAATTTATTATTTACGAATAATATAACGTAAATAATCGTTATTTATAAGATTTTGATACACGTTAAATATAATGCGGCTATTATATTATTAAAATATATTTTGTAATTTCTAAGACCTTAAAAAGCCATTTAAATCGAATTAATATCAATTCTATTAATTATTATATTTTAAACGTATTTAATATAAATTTAATATTATTTATATTTTAAATAATTCGAATAATATTATTTAGCAAATAAAGCGGGATTTAAGTTAGCGAAGGTAATAGATAATCGTAGATTTTTTTAAATATAATAATTATTTATAATATAATATCGAATTGCTTTAAAATAATAAATATAAATATTATATTATAATTTACGCGTAAAATTAAAATATTCCGTCAATAATACGTTTTAGTTATAATTTATTAATTTTAAATATATATTATATTTTTTTTATTTATTATAAATTTAGGCTTTGCTTTTTATATTAAAAAATATATAGTATTCGTTTAGGTTAACTTTATCCGTAATATATTTTTTAAAAAAGATTTAGTTAATAAAATCCTATTATTTATAAAATTTTAATAAAACTAAAATATCGAAATAGCCTTTTTATTTTAATATAGGTCGATAATTATAATAGCGAATTTTTATTTAAAGCCTATTAATAATATTATTATGCTATAATTGCATAATTTTAAAATAATAAAATCCTTATTATTTATAGTATAATTGCTTATTTTTTAATTAGTTAAAAATTAAGCGTATTTATTTAAATATAATTTAATATAAACTTAAAATTATATTATAAAAAATATTTACGTAATCGTTTATTTAGTAAAAATTTTTATTTTTACTTTTAAGCGTATAGCTTCGAGCTTTTTTAATAACTTTGTATTAACTAAGGTATATAATTAAAAATGCCTTTTTTCGAATAAAAACTAATACGCTTTTTTATTTACATATTAATATATATATTATATAATTATAGCATTATTAAATATAATATTTAATAAGGAGTAATTAGGTAATTTTTTTATTTTATTATATTAGAGCTTATCGTAATTAGTTATAATATAAAATATATTTAAAACAATACTTATATAATTTATTAGCAATTTTTTTTTACGGTTATTTAACTTATTTATTAAAATAAAAATAGCAATACCGTTAAAATTATTATTTAAATATTTAAGTATATTAATTACGAATTGCTTTTTTATTATAAATAATATATATTATAAAAATATGCGTTTTAAGGTAGTAAGGTTTAAGCTTAAAATTAAATCTATTAGCTTTTTAATAATTTAAAATATTATTGCTAAATTAATTTTAAATCGATTTGTTTTATAATAATATTAAAATTTACGCTTTTCCGACGTTAAACGTTATCGGATATTATATTATTATCGTTAAATCTATTTAAGTTATTTAAATCGTTATTAAAATTTAAATTTAAAATTTTATTAAACCGTTTTAAAAAAGGCTAAATAGGAAAAATATTATTCGGCTAAAACGCAGCTATTTCCGCTTTAGGATTTTATAACGATTAAGTTATAAAAAAATAATTTTTTTATTATATTTTATTATTTATTTTTAATTTATATTTATCTTTTTTTTTAATTTTTTATATATTTTTTCCTTATTTTTTTCCGATACCGTATCCTTTCGATTTAATATTTTCCCGATTTCGCCGAAAACGTATTTAAAACTTATTCCGAATTTATTTTAAATTTATTATTTTATAATTTTACGATTTTCTAAAAATTGCTTTTAAAAGGCTAATATTTATATAATAGCGGTTACCGCCGAGGTATATACCTATAAAAGGTTATATATAAATTTATATACGCTAAAGTCGTAAATCAATTTATTTCTTTTATTTAAATAAATGCAAATAACGGTAGCCCCGCAGGTACCTTTAGGTTATTTTATGGATTCGCAAAATTGTGGAGAAATTCCTAAGTTATCTAGGGGGGGGTACCTTTAGTTTATGTGTAGTCTCGATGCTCCGCAGCTTGGCAAGATCTCAACCTTCCCAATAGGGCACCTGGACTGACTGCCAAGCCGGCGCGGCAGTGAGCTTGACCTGCCTTCCAACAGCATGGAACAAATGAAAGAAGGCTTGGCGATTGCGATACGAGCCGGCGAATGACCAGGTATGAGGAAGTTGGGAGTGTATTGATTTTCTTGGTTTTTTTTCTTCCATTCTTGTGGCATCTCGAGGGCGTGATTGATTGTCTCGCTCAAAACTGCGTTGACGGTCAACGGTCGCCAACGCGTTAGTGGTTATACACTGGCAAGAGTGGGGGCTACATTAGAGCCCTGTAGTGCTTGAGCCTCATCGGCAAAAGTTCAGGGCGCCGAAACCTTGTACCCTTTCTGGCAGTGGGCTCGTCTATTGGTGAAATTTCATTGGTCTAACTCTAAAAAAGAGTGGTTCAAATATGCATCAATTTCAATCAGACATGACGCCAGGCAACCAGGTACAAGTTTGTCTATTTTCTCTGCTACCTTATACTGACGACTCCAGCGATCCGAGGCTCCTTCAGGTAAGGGACCCGCGCTACCTACCAGATCAAAAATTCGCATTTCCACTGCTATTTTGCCTTACCTCGTCTCATATTACCCAACAAGGGTGCAAATAAGCTTTTTTCCTTGGTATGCCGAAAAGGACAGACGTGAGCGAAATATGATCTGCCCCCCCTGGTCCGAGGTTGCACTGCAGGTCCGCAGCGCTTTTCCCTCTGCGGCTGTTCCTGGTGACCCCGGAGCCACCCAGCTTCCTTGGGTGTTGGCCCCCTCACTACTGACGTGCTACATTGATGAAATTTCGGAGAGACCGTCAATCGTTTCTCAAGGTACGACAGCCCAGGTTTCTATAAAGGCCAGCAGTAGTCACAACTTCTCATTGTACTTTGCTCTTTGCCTTGCTCTTTTCTTACCCCAATCTACTCCCAGGCGTCGATTCTAGAGGTGTTGCTTCTCGTCACTCACAGTTGTAAAAAAAAAAAAAATGGTTCGTTCGCTATTGGTTGCGGCCCTAGCCGCCTCGACGACTGCCCTCAACGTCGCTCGCAAGGAGTCCCAGGACCTGTACACTATCGAGTTAGCCCCGGGTGTGACCCAGCAAGTCACTGAAGCAGAGAAATATGCTTTGAAGGCAGTGAGTGTACCACCTCGTCGGAAGCTACATCATGTACTCGTTTACATGGTGTACTTCGAGGGGGAAAAACATAAACCCTGGTATTTTCCTCCTGAAACTAATCTTTTCTCTTCATTCAAACTCAATAGGAAGGAAAAACCTTCTTTGACATTACAGACTTTGCAGACTTCACGTCAAAGGCCAAGAGGGGAGAGTTTGCTCCGAGGGCCGTCGTATTCCCGACTGCAGTAGCACAGCAGGAGTCGGTTGAGGCGCTCCTGCCCTCGCTCAACAAGACGCTGATCCAGGCCAACCTGCAGACGTTTTCTAACTTCCAGAACCGCTACTACAAGTCGAGCTATGGCAAGCAGTCGTCGGCTTGGCTCGGTAACCTCGTCAACCAGACTATCACTGCCTCGGGTGCCAGCGGCGTCTCGGCCGTCTTCTTCCCTCACACCTGGGGCCAGAGCAGTGTCATTGCTACTATTCCGGGCCTGAGCGAGAAGACCATTGTCCTGGGCGCTCACCAGGACTCCATCAACCAGCTGAGCCCGATGAACGGCCGAGCTCCTGGTGCAGGTAAGCATTTCCCAGAGTTCTTTTCCACCCCCTTGCACAAACTCCCAACATACTCCGTCCCCCATGCGTCCACGAAGCTAACCACCCTGTTTTGGCGTCTAGACGACGATGGCTCAGGCTCCATGACCATTCTGGAGGCTTTCCGCGTCCTCTTGACCGACGAGCGCGTTGCCGCCGGTCAGGCCCCCAACACCATCGAGTTCCACTGGTACTCGGCCGAGGAGGGCGGCTTGCTCGGTTCCCAGGCCATTTTCCAGAGCTACGCCAAGGCCGGCCGCGACGTCAAGGCCATGCTGCAGCAAGATATGACTGGCTATGTTGGTACCGGAAAGAAGGACCAGATGGGTCTGATTGTTGACAATGTCGACGACGCCCTTACCAACTTTATTCGCCTTGTTCTGGATGCGGTAAGTTTCAATCGCCATCAAGTCCATAGATTGAGCCCGGACGAAATCTTCACCATGTCCCTTGGAGTTGTTTTGTTTACCTTGTTTTGCAAATCTTGCTGACGAGATTCCTGTTACCTAGTACTCTGAGATCCCCTACGTTGACACCGAGTGTGGCTACGCCTGCTCTGACCACGCCTCTGCCTCCAAGGCCGGTTACCCTTCGGCCATGGTTTTCGAGTCCGCCTTTGAGGACCACTTGCAATCGATCCACACGGCGCAGGACACCATGGACAAGGTCAACTTTGACCACGTTCTGCAGCACGCCCGTATCACCACGGGTGCTGCGGTCGAGCTCGGTTTTGCTGACTTTGCTTAGATGCTTTTGCAAGACAATTTCTTGGATTACGATATTTTTCTGGGAATCGAATTTCAGTACAATCATGTTCAATTATTATTATTCGTAGCATTTATAGGATGTACTTGGAAATACGAAGATTGAAATTCTTGAAATTCTTACCCACTTCCTGGGACTTCTGCAATTGTCAAACTTTTTGTTCAATTGTTTAATAGTATGTTTCTTTTGGTCAATCCACGTTCCGGGTCATTCCTAGCTTATCTCGAGGAACGAAATGGGCTCCACACACCCGGGAGGCTAAGGCGGTACTTACCCAATTGCAATATATTATCTGACAAATACAACAACCATCACATACGCCCATACGCTCTAGAAAGCTCGGCATCCCGTCCGCTCTGCCCTAGATAAACTGGAGACGGAATACCATGGTGTTGATCAGTGTGCTCAAGCAAAACCTTGAGTAGGGGATCCATGATCCACCATCTGACAATACAATATGCCTACGCAGTATTCAGGCTTTGTGCAATACATCGGTATAAGGGTGACACCTTGTTATACATTAAGCCATCCTTACGATCCCTGTGTTTATTAGGCACAGAAGCTGCTTATTACGGCGAATAGGATCTAGGCCAATGTATTGGAACTTACGGCTATGAGGTTCATATTGATAGATACGGACAAATGAAAATAACATGCTGTAAAATGAAAAGTGAGCAGAAGTCCCGTTGCCTGTCGTCGCGCTATAAAAACTCGATCCTAATGCTCAATCCGTTCAAGAACTGTCTTGCAAATCGAGACTAGAGAGGATGCATTGAGTACCTCGAGAGTCGACAGCTCAACACCCAAATGCACTCTCAAATACCCACGAAACTCTACAGTCACCAAAGAATCGACACCGTAGTCTGAAAGTGGCCGCGTTGGATCGAGAGCACCAGACAGTCGCAGACTTTTGACAAGATATCGCTCGCAAACTGCCATGACCAGAGCAGAAACAGTCTTCGCATCCGCCTTGGACCGTAGAGCGAGGAGCAAGGCGCGTACATCCTGTGAGCCATCTGTTGGCTGTTGCTTCCCTACACTGCTCTCGCGTGACAAAAGTCCACTGAATCTTGCATCATACAACAGGTGAGATTCCTTTGGTTGGGGGAATTGTATGCCTGTGATTATATGAGCCGCACCAAGTACGTTCTCGGGGCTGTACTCCTGTCTCTGGATGGACGATTCGAGAATCTGTCCCAGAAGCTTCTCACCAATCCCATGCCATATTGCTGAATCAAAGCTGTCCCGTACCGTCTGATGCTCGGCCAGATATCCTCTATGATTGATGACGCCTAGAGAGATAGAGCAAGCATTCAAGCCAAGTCTTTGGCGATATGCTGCAAATGCATCCAAGAAGGTATTAGCAGACGCGTAGTTGGCTTGCCCCTTGTTACCGCAGATCCCAGATACACTTGAGAGCAGTGTAAAAAAGTCTAGACTTGACGGTTGTTCGAGTGAGACATTATGAATGTTCCAGGTTCCTCTGACTTTGCAATTCAATGCTTCGTAGAATTCATGTACCTTCATGGAGTCAAATATTCGGTCCTGGCATATATTAGCCCGGCCACAATCTCGTACGCAAAGCAAGCGTGTATACTTACCCGAAGAACCATTGCACCTTGTATCACACCACGAATGGGTGAATTGGTTATCTCGAATGCACGTCTGACGTCCTCAAGTATAGTCACATCGCCTTGGATAAAAGTGACAGTACAACCACATCCCTGCAGGTCGTTCTTGACCTTTTGCGATACCGGATCGTCCTGCCTGCTTCTAGACATGACGACCAGCTGTGTAGCTCCGTTCATCGCGAGGGACAAGGCGATAGTGCCGCATAAACCTCGAAGGCCTCCAACGACAAGGTAGGCGGCATCTCCCCTCAGTTTGATCGACGCTCGGGGGAGCCGCACAGGGACACTGACTTCAGAGTTGTTGTCGTTGTCGGTAATAACAAGCTTTCCAATGTGCTTGCCACTACCGATATGTCGTAGAGCTGCGGGTATCTCGGTAAAGGAGAATTGATGTATCGGAGAGATCGGTTTCAGGCTACCCTGGCGCAGCAGTCGAAAGACTTCGGAGAGAAGGCTAGATACCAATCAGTGGTTGTTCCCGGAAGTTCAATTGGGATTACTGACCGTCCTTTCCTATCATCGTCCATTTCCTTGTGCGAAAGGTCAAATGAACGAAACGTTGCGTTACGTTTGAATGGACTCATTGATAATAAACCCTGGTTGAGAATATCCTTCTTGCCAATCTCCACCATCGTGCCGCCTTCCGCTATGATGCGCCACGACTCGTCCAACAAGTCTCCTGTGAGGGAATTAAGGATAATATCAACTCCGCGTCCTTGGGTGTGATCCAAGATTTGTTTTGCGAAAGCCCTGTTCCGGGATGAGAATATTCTTTCGCGGGGAATCCCAAATGTAGATAGCAAGAAATCTTGCTTCTCTTGCGAGCCAACAGTGGCATATACCTAGAAAAATAATATTTAGCGGTCAACGCTACGTAACACTCATAAAGGTAAGGCATTGATAAAAAGTCAGTCGAGTTGTGGACCTACGGTTGCTCCGATATATTGGCACAGCTGGATAGCTGCAATTCCGACACCCCCTGTAGCTGAATGGATCAAAACGGTGTCACCAGCCTTGATTTCCCCAAGTGTGAAGAGACAATACATTGACGTCATGAAAGCGCAAGGAATTGTCGCCGCTTCCGCAAAACTCATAGTGTCAGGAATTACCTGAAGAAGCTTGGTAATGGTTGTGGCCGTGTTGCCAAATGAGCCCCTCTCGAAGAAGGCCACACGCTGACCTGGCTTGACGTCTGTTACGCCAGGGGCAACTCTGGTGACGATACCACTACCTTCTCCGCCAAGCAGATACTCGTTCTCGGGAATAAGGCCTAATGTGATGGCGACATCTTTGAAGTTAACTCCGGCTGCCTCGACCTTGATCTCAACACGATCACCCTCCAAGTTTGGAGGCTCGCTCGAGACTTCTTGGTAATGTAGAGAGTCCAAGTTACCGATTTGTTCCGCACGGAGTTGGATGACTCTACTATTATCTTGAAGCTTCAGGGTACAGAGTCTGCTGGGTACCTGATTCTCTTCCACGGCACTGTTTGCTTGAGAATCTGGCAATATGCGACCGATGTGAAGTATTCCGCCTCTTTCAACGAATTCAGAGTCTTGCCCCAGGGCCAAGGAGTCCCTGTACAGCATTCCCAAGCAAACTTCCACAGCACGGAGAGAAGAGCTATTGCAGAACGATTCTACGTCGAGTGATATCAGATTCAGTCCTGGATTCTCGTTTCGCATGACTCTGAGAAGCCCGTGTGCGATTGCCGAGTCGGGGTTATCCACTCTCATCTGGGCACCTCTGGTTACCCAGAGAATGTTGCACTCAGATCTGACAAGCTTCTGCAGCATCTCAAATTGTAGATCATTGATACGTGTCATGACGGTTGTTTCAGGATCGTCAAGTATCAAAATATGATCTCGCCGCTTGATATCAGACTTGGGTGTGAGATATCGTATACTACACTCCGAGTTACGGAGTGCTAGTTCGAGAGGATGAATTTGCTGCTCGTCAAACTTCACGATTGTAACCTCCCTTGCTGCCTCCTGAGATGGCACTTCAGCTGATATACACAACACGCCGATCTCCAGAAATACGATTGTATCAAACCCAGCTTCGGAAAGAATCGGCTCCAGAGCCTTGGTCATGGAGTCTTCTGCTACTATGAGCACAAAGCATGCCTTTCCGAGACTTGAGTGCACATTCCTCAAGGTAGTAGGAAGGTTATGTGCCTCCCCAGGCAGAAGCCTTATCAAAGCAACATCAAACCCTGAATGATCGGCAAGACTTGAAGATTCAAAGTTGTGCACCGCGTACTCGGTCCGGTTGTCACTACCGTGCCTCTCTGCTATGGTTGCAACTGTGTTTGCATCGCTTGAGTAGTATTGGTATCGGGATAGCCTCACTGGTTGGGAGTTCTTTGTCTCGTTTGCATCGTTCTGATCGAGAAGCAAAGACGACGGGTCCTGAGACTCAAGGTTTATCTCAAGGACCTGCAGATCAGGCTTCTTGTGGGCAGCCAGTTGAACAAGCTTCCGTGCGAAAACCCGTGCTCTGTCAAGGCAGGGGCTGCTGGGTCCTGCTGTGGTTTCGATTTCCAATCTCCTCCAGTCGGACACTGATAGATAATTGATGTCCGCGTCCCAGTGCACTCCTGTAAATGTATGCAATGATGACAGTGCTCGGGATGAATCAACCTCTGTCAAACGAAGCCCGTTCAGTTCAAGCAGCAGTGACCCTGTTTCCGGATCTGCGACGTAGCAAGATAAGCTGTAGCTTTTGGGTGTGTCTTGCCGGCCTACTCCATTGTATTCAAATCGAGCAGATACGGTAGCTTCTTGAGTTTGTTGTGTCGGGAATGGTAACGTCATCTCGTCAAGAGCAAACGGGACCATGGCAGCCGAACCGGTAAGGAATCGAGCCTGGCCTAGCACGAAGCTTGTAGCTTGAAAGCAGCCATCCATACAAGCCGGATGCAGCAAGTAACGAGACTGCTGCCATTTTGATCCAGGAGGCACGAGAGACACCATGGATCGGCTAGTACAGTCGCCTAAGATGTGCTCAACAGCCAAGTGTTTCTGGAACGCTGGCCCAAAATTCATGCCAATCTCTTGCATATTATAATACCATTCCTTTGTGGACATGGGATGCTGAAGAGGCATCATCAATCTGGTAGGATTCTCAAAGTCCATTTGGCTGCTTTCAATTCGTACCAGTCCGGACGCGTGATGGGTCCAAACATCTGATTTCATGGACGATACGCGGAATTCGTACCACGAGTCCATGGAGCCGGTGAATGGTGCGAGGGTCAGATTTATCGTAGTGCTCTCCGAAGTACTCAGCACTAAAGCCCGTGAAAATTTGGCGTCCCTCAAACGAAAGACACAATTATCCGGTGTCACACCCTTCCATATGCTCATGGTATTGGCTTGGTACATGGCCTCGATAGCCATGCAGATGTATCCAGATGCTGGGAACACGACCTGATCTCCGATTTTGTGGTCCATCAACCAAGGAAGATCTTGGATGCGGATCGTGTTTCGCCACGTTGGATTGGACCATGTAGTCCCTAGAATCTTGCTTCCCAATAAGTCATGCTTAATAAATTTCCTCTGGCGCCAGTCCTGGCTCGCGAGACTTTCTTTCCAGTATTTCTCGGAGTGGTTCCAAGCGTAGTTGGGGAGGTCGATGAGGACATGTGGAACCTCCTTCTGGTTCGTGTACCCGTTCACTGCAGTAACATCTACAGAGCCTCCAGTACCTATTATGATGCCAGGGAGTTCGTAGAGAAGTGATTCCATGTCTTGGTTTCTCTTAGCCACTGAGGTATACCTCAGGTCGGATCGCTGGTCTTGGACAGTGCGAAATGATTCTTGAATTGGGCCGGAAAGCGTGTTGGAGGGGCCAATTTCAATGAAAATGTTAGGACCAGTCCTAGTCTGGAGCAAGGAGCAAACGGCAGAGTCAAAATTTACTTCGGCGACCAAGTTCCGCTGCCAGTAGGAAACGTCCGGAGGGCCGCCTATCTCTGCACCAGTGACCGAAGAGAACATTCTAATATTTGCACCATTGTTTATCTGACATGGTTGATCAATACCAGCTCTGCAAATCAAGTCTTTGTAGACACTTGCAGCAGGAAGCATGTAATCAGAATGGTAAGCGACGTCGACTTGTAATAGTCGAGTGAAATGACCTGCGTTTTGTAGCTTCTTTTGCAGAAGTTCGAGTCCTTGAAGTGAGCCCGAGACAGTGGTGCTGCTTGCACTATTTCGGCACGCAATTTGTACATTGTCGTCAGACTTGATGTACTCTCGAAGTACTTCAGCGGGTAGTCCTACCGCAAGCATACCAAGTTGGGACTCGTCCTTGGTTTGCTGAACCGCTACACCACGGAGGTACGCAATCTTGATTGCAGTTTCTTCCGAGAGATAGCCAGCAGTGTATGCAGCCGCAATTTCGCCGGAGGAATGGCCTACGACAAAACTCGGCCGTATACCCCAAGCCGAGAGAACATTGACATATGCCACCTGGAGCGCGGTGATTAGAGGTTGGGATAGCTCCGGGCGCCGTAGAGCTGAGGGCTCACGATCCAGAGTAAGCTCTTCAAATAGCGAGAAGTCTGGAGGTTGGGGAAGGTGCATGAGGGCAGCATCAAGCCTCTTCAATGTCTCTCTAGCTTCCTTGTGGTTTGTCAACAATGATTTACCCATTGTGGGCCACTGTGCGCCTTGGCCAGTGAAAGTGAAAGCAAGTACTGGGGTTTCAGGAAGTCGTTTCACGAAAGTGAATGTATCCTTCTTGACACAGGTGTCTCGTATTACTGCAAATGCCCGATGTCGTAGCAGGCTCCGACGTTCTGACATGGTGTAGGCTAGATCAAGCGTGGATGCTTGCACAGCTGGGTTTACCAAGCAAGATACAAGAGAAGCAGCATAATCTCGTAGGGATTCTTCATCATTGGCAGACAATACAAGGAGATATGGTCTTGCACTGGGCGTGGTCGGAATGATGCAACAATCGTCTAGGAAGAAATCTCCGTCGATATCCTCGTTAGTGAGAAAACAGGATCTGTGTTTCGGTTGATAGGTTGGAAGAAGGTATTTGGGAGATTCCAGCACAGCGTGAGCATTGGCTCCACCAAATCCAAAGGAGTTGATGCTTGCACGTAGCTTCGAAGTTTTCGGCCAAGGGATTGCCGTCCTAGATACCTTGAAGCCGAGTCTGTCGAAATCTATTGTAGGGTTCGGTGTACGAAAAGAAGGCGTGCCGGGTATCAAGCCGTTCTCAATAGAGAGAGTAGCCTTGATGATACTGGAGAGCCCTGCAGCAGCTTCGGAATGTCCAATGTTGCTTTTGATAGACCCGATCACGATGGAGTCCCTGCTTGATTTGATAGTACGAAATACAGCAGCTAGGCCTTCAATTTCGGCAGGATCTCCAGCCCGTGTGCCAGTACCATGACATTCGACATAACCTGTCTCTGAAATGTCCGAATTTGGGATACCAGCAACTCGGTACGCATCTCGAATGACAGACTCTTGGGCTTTCGGACTAGGCATGGCAATACCTGCCGTCTTGCCTGCACTATTGACTGCAACACCTCTTATGACGGCTCGTATGGGGTCGCCGTCGCGTATTGCGTCGTCGAGTCGTTTCAGCAACACCGAGTTCACTGCTTCTGCTATTACATATCCATCTGCGTTGGTATCAAATGAATGACAATAGCCTGTCGAAGACGCTGTCTCACGCATTGCACCCATATCTTGGTTTCTCTCTGGGCTGAAATACATGTTCACGCCCCCAACCAACATGGAGTCGGCTTCACTGCTGCGCAGGTAAAGGCAGGCCAGTTGCAGGGCTGTCAACCCGCTGGAACATGCGGTATCAACCGTGATGCTATATTCTGATAAGATTGATGTTTTCCTAGCATGAACTGCTCGATAATGAATGCTCACCTTGGCCCGTGTACATTGAGGAAATGGCTTATCCGGTTGCTTAGGAGGGCGCGACCGCATCCCATGGTAGGAGAGTCGGTTCGATCTTCCGGGTCTCGGCAATCCATATCATGATAATCTACAAAGAAATATACATAAGCCGAGAGCGGTTTCGCCTAATGCGGCTCGATATATCCGAAAACTTACCAACAGCGCTTGCACCCACAATGCAGCCCATCCGCGTACCATCGATCTGTTCCTTGGGGATCCCGGCGTTCTCCAGACATTCGTAAGCAACTTCCATGAGTACTCTCTGCTGAGGGTCCATCGAAGAGGCTTCTGAAGCATTGATCTGGAAGAATTGAGCGTCAAAAGCTGCTGGATCAACGTCCTCCATAAACATGGCGCCAGGTGTCTTCATGGTGTATGGCTTTTGCGACCCATCGTGATGACCCTGCAGCCTGAAACGATTGGCGGGAGGCGTGATATCTGCTACCTTGCCGTCCTTGAGAAACTCCCAAAGGTCTCGAGGTGACATAGAATGTCCTGGAAGCCTGCAAGCCATGCCAATGATAGCGATTGGAACTGGGAAATCACATTGTTGGGCTTTGGTATGACCTCCTTTTCTCTCGGTGTAACCGTCCACAGCAAAGACATTGCTGGGTTGATGATGATTTGGATCCATTTGCACTAAACGGGCCCAGGTTCAGCAGTGCCTTATAAGAATAATGGCAAGCATACAGGTGTCTCCTTTCAACCCGCTACGAGGATTGAAGTGAAAGAAGGAATTAAAAATTGTGAGTCGATTTGCACCAGCACTTGAGATTGACCAAATGGCACGAATATGGGAAGGGGAAAGCAAAAAGAGCAGTAGTCAATTCCATCCCGTAATTCTCGCCGTACATAGTCGTCCTATAAATATGGCAGAGAGGATGATGCACCGAAACAATTGGCAGAGTAAGTGCTGAAGTTGAGTTCGCCTAAGGCCTAGATCTGGTGCGGCCCAGCTGTGTCACGTCAGGAGGCCCCAACATCGCGAACATCTCTTCATGTAGGGCGCTTTCGGCTCCAATTCAAAGTGCGGAGCATGGTCCCTACCTATTGGAGCCAACTTGATAGGATGAGATAATGATCCCAAGTATCTGGGTACGTGGAGGGGCGTACGACGGTATCTTGCAGGCGATAGCCCCCCTGTAACGTTGGGGTTACTTCGGGTCCTTGACAGGCAGGCAAAGGCCAAATGGTATAAAGACGGGGCAATCGACCCATCGTCAAGAGCGACCTAGGACGCGGCGCAATATGACTGCATTCAATGTTCAGTTCCCAGGATATACAGGAAGATGGCATCCAAAGTTCATCGCGAACAGGTAGAGTTCAAAACTCTGGATGGCTTGACGCTTAGAGGTGCGGTTTATCCAGCCAAAGACTATGGTCCTGGAATTATCATGACCCCTGGAGTAAGTCGGACCCGTTGTTGTAGTGAAGAAGAGGTGATTGATCCGCAGTGCATATAGTTCAATCTCACTGGGGACACGCTTCTTCCCAAGGTGGCGGAATATTTCCAACAAGCAGGAATTACAGCTCTTGTCTACGATCCGCGTTCCATAGGCTCAAGCGAGGGGTACCCTCGCAACAACATCGATCCGGCGCAGCAGACCAATGACTATCACGATGCATTGACTTATCTCAAGTCTGACGCGAGAGTCGATTCCGGCCGCATTGCGTTTTGGGGGTTTTCCTTCAGTGGGGCCGTTGCCCTGGCGGCGGCGGCGCTCGATACCCGTGTGCATCTCGTACTTGCCGTCTGCCCGCTCACTACATGGGATCTGCCAGCAAACAAGTACCGTGGCGTTCTATCAAAGGCGATGCAGGACCGCGAGTCGCAGCTTGCGGGAAATAAAGCATTTTCCCTCCCCATGATCACCCAAAAAGGCGAAAACCCTGCCGGGTTCGGAGTGGGATTGGGAACGCGTGAGTGGGAGTTGGTGCAGGAGTCCAAGCAGAGGATGCCCAATTTGGAAATGAATACGTCGATTCAGACATATTACAACATCATGGCTTGGTCGCCTTTCCAAGCCCTGCGCTTCCTGAGCCCCACGCCAGTTTTGTTGGTGACTCCAGACGAGGACCGCATCTCGCCCATGGCACAGCAGAAGGAGCTGATTTTGGACAAGATAGAAGGACCGAAGCAGATGCATGTCGTCCAAGGGAAAGGGCACATGGATGTCTTGGACGGTGATGAGTTCATCCCTTCAATGATCGCCCAGGTCGAGTTCATTCGCCACTATTTTGGTAACTAGTGGTGGTAGGGTGATTGTATGAACAAGGTCAAAGTTGTATTTACTATGCAGATACTCGATCCCTACAGGGCGCAAACGGGAAAATGGCCAAACGAAACTCTATGCTCGATTCGCTGTATTTCCCTCATTGGGCTGAAACGCTGCAAGTACGATTAATCTGACAAGCATCATGTCTCTCCATTCATCACTGCCGGTCCCTAGCTCTTCCACAAAGAACCTTGCCGCATATGCACCAATCTTACATGGGCCAACACTTGCGCTAATGGCGGGGGGCACGCGGGTGAGATCACTAAAGTCTTGGCCCCTGCTCGACTTGAAGACTCTACACAGTACAGACAACAATGCTGTTGGTTGCGTATATTCATGTTTGTATGAGGCGTAGCAAACTCTTCCAATATATGATGTGACTGGGGGCCAAATCTCGGGTATTAGGTCCGGATCGAACTGTTTATCCTCGGCACTGTTACCCTCGTATCAGCAAATGATGAGTTGTTGCCTTGTGGAAATACGTAAGCGCCCAGCTGCTACCTGTAAAAATTGATACTACATACCTACGTATGCATGCGCCCAGGTCCAAATTGCTTTGGGGGCCCTGGGTGCACGATCCACTAACGATACCAACCTCCTCAGCCAGGCTCTCAATGTTTCTTCTAGATACCCAAGGTACCAGTTACCTACCGCAGCGGGGGACGCCTGCAAGACTTGGTATATAGTATATTGAGACTTGCTAAGAATTAAGCCTTGTGTCCACTATAAGCCTGCTGTAGCAATGATATCTTGTGAATCACACAACTCTTTGTGGATCCATCATAATAACCACTGTAAGCCCACTGTAACCATCCACTAAATCCAGCTGGCAAAAAGTCAAAAACACAGAATCTTTCCCGTACTTTAACAACCAATGAAATTAAAAGTACGACTTAAATATATAATTATCACGGATCTATGAGTAACGAAAACAGGACAGCTTAAGTTGGTATATACGTCGTAGTGGTGGCTTTCAGTGGGCTTCCACGAGAGCCACCAAGATATCTCTGCTACAGAAGGCTTGCGGCGCTTGGATATGTAAGCATTACAAGTCTTGTTGGTCCCCACACTTTACCACTGTGATGCCTTACCAAGAACAGGGCTCTTGACTGCCGGAACCTGTTGCGGGAAGGATCTAACCGTTCAGCCATAACTGGTTGGTTCTCCGCAACCTCTGCTCTGCAGCCCCCAAAATTTGGATCCTCAGCAGCAGATGCCGAATTTGGAGGCCCTACTCGAGGGGATTCCAACAAAGTTGGAGTCGCGACGCCAGTACGACGTCGATGGCTATTTCGGTATGTGACCCTTGCAAATCGATGCACCTCAATTTGATGGTGGTGTAGGCCACGCCGCACAATAATCGCCAATTGTATATTTCCATTGGCAGATGCGGGCGGTGCTTTATCCACCATCGCCAACGCCAAATCAGCCTCGCGAAGAATGGTAATGTCCTTGTTCCGAAGGATCAGTCTAACAATACGCTCACGGAGTGAGTGCCGCAAAGATACACCGTTGCGTGTGGGGATGCTAGGACATGATGCTGAGCAAATGGAATCCTTCAACACTGCCTACCTCATTATTATTCGGCCGGATAGGGCGCCATAAAATAGTGTTATACCGCCGTGAGAGACTCTACCTCATTGTAATACGTATGCTACAGTCAGCATTCAATCGTTCTTTGCCAACTCATGTTTGCTCCACCTAATACAGTCGACACCATGGGAGCCCTTCGATTTGCGCTGATGCTATGGGCAGCCTCGGTTCAAACAAGCTTAGCTGTGCCACTCAACCAGACTACAGCATACTCTAACAATACCTTGTGCAAGGCTATCCCTGGTGACTCAAGCTGGCCGACTGACGCAGACTGGGCTCAACTGAACAGCACTTTGAACGGACGTCTGATTGCCTCAGAACCAATCTCTTCCGTATGTCATAATCCAAGCTTTGACGAAGATGCTTGTTCAGCTCTGAGGGAGATTTGGCCTTTTGATACGCCTCAGTAAGTGTTGAAAGGACCATTTTTCAACGTTGTGTTGCACGAACCCCTTGGGACTAACTGCGTAAAGTCTTGACTCCCCCCCAGATATTCTTGCTCCATACTTCCAAAATCAAAGCTGCGATCCATTTACTCCCAGAGAACGACCATGCTCTTTGGGCAATTATGCGTCTTACTCAATCAACGTCACAGGAGCTGCGGAAATCCAAGCGGGTATCCGATTTGCTCGTGAGAAGAATGTTAGACTAACATTGAAGAATACCGGGCATGAGTAAGTTACTGTTGCATGAACACGTACAGATCCAAGTCACTAAAACTTGGTTTCAGCATACTAGGGAAATCAACCGGCAAAGGCTCGCTTTCTCTGTGGCTACACAACTTGAAAGCGATAGAATTCTTTGACAACTATAGCCAAGGCTCCGAATACAGAGGCCCATATGTCAAGCTCGGAGCGGGAGTGATACTTGACGAGGCCTATACCGCCGCATCTACCCGAGGATTTCGGGTAGTTGGCGGCACTTGCCCGACCGTGGGGATATCTGGGGGTTATGCCGCTGGTGGTGGGCACGGCGCTTTTACATCAATCTATGGCATGGCCGCAGATAATGTTCTGGAATGGGAAGTTGTCACAGCAGACGGAAGCCACCTATTCGCCAACCCGGAAAGTAATAGCGATTTATACTGGGCACTTAGTGGTGGTGGCCCTGGCACTTTTGCTGTTGTGGTTTCCATGACCATGAGGGTATACCAGGACGACCTCATGACCTCCACTAGCCTTACCTTCAGCAACACCAGCGTCGGTGGCGTTGAAGAGTTCTGGCGCGGTGTCACGGCATTTCACAGCAGTCTGGTTCCTCTTGTCAGTGCGGGATCCGTTGCCTCCTTCGTGCTATCGCAAACCTCCCTCACAGCCTTCAATATTGCTATTCCAAGCAGTAACAGCACTTTGGTGAATTCTACCCTGGGTGAGATCACAGCGACAATGGCACAGGCTGGTGTCAACGCGAGCCTCATACCTACTCAGTACTCGGGTTTCTTTGAGATGTATAATGCAACTCTCAAACCTGTGGTTGAGAGTACCCCGGCTGCACAAATTGCTGGAGGTCGCTTAATCCCGCGAAGTCTAATCGAAAACAACGAC
Organism: Pestalotiopsis fici W106-1; assembly: GCF_000516985.1. NCBI lineage: Eukaryota > Fungi > Ascomycota > Sordariomycetes > Amphisphaeriales > Sporocadaceae > Pestalotiopsis > Pestalotiopsis fici. Next base: position 703,395 of record NW_006917104.1, on the reverse strand, counting down.
ACATCACTTGAAGTGACGCAGGCGTTTCGATCGGCTGTAGAGGCGGGCTTCAATGTCATATGCGTTGCGATTGATGCACGGAAGCCACCCATGTACGAGAATTCCGTATTTCCTGGGTGGAGGTCCTCCTTGATGACTTGTTTGATCCAACAGTCATGGGACTTCAACGTGCCTAGAGAGGAGATGTTGTTACGGCAGGCAAAATTGACAGACGTTGTCATGCCCGAGATCGAAGCGGCCACTCCAGGTGGAGGCGCATATCTCAATGAAGCCAGCTTTCAGCAGTCTGATTGGCAGCAGACATTCTACGGCGCCAATTACCCTCAATTAATGGCTGTGAAGTCGAAGTACGACCCTGAAACTTTGCTGTACGCTGCGACTGCTGTGGGAAGCGAAGCGTGGGTTCCAGATTCTGACGGTCGTCTGTGCCGCTCATAAATCGTGTTTGCCCATTGATTTACACAGACAAGTACCAATGAACTGCCTGCTTAAATATTAACCTGCCTTAGCGCTTTAGATAGTTTCAATTGAATTAGCTCTTTATAAACAAAGTTAATTCGGATTGATATATTACATGGAAATAATGATCATGTGTGATGGACTGCATGGATCAACTCTGTTGAGCTGTTCATAGAAAACGGTAGCCCGAAGAACAGAGCGGCTGATCCAGGCTTAAGACGTACACAGCGATCTACTGGTGGAGTTGGCGCCCAAGACTGCCCGCCATGAATTGATTCAACCTGCATTAAGGTGCCTAACCTATATAGGTAAAAACCTAACTACAACTATGGGGCTTCTGGGTGGTTCAGAAGGCTTCTGTGTATAATAAAGCCTGCTAATTTGCAAGGTCTTCTGTGGGGAAATGTTCTTCTCAAATCAAGAGTTCTTCTTAAACCAAGAATTCTTCTCGGATCCCCACTATAGCGTCCCCTAACAGCCACTGTAACCATCCACTAAAGCTATCCACTAAACTGGCAAAATACAAAAAGAAAACTCTCGATTTTTCCTCTTTCTTCTAACAACAAACACTACGATATAAACACAAGACCCGCAGAACTGTAATAGAAGTGATAGGCTTACAACTACGGCATTACGGATTGATAAATTTACAACGATCACGATGATGCAGCCGATAGTTTGAGAGTATATCATGTAACGGTGCCTTTAGCGGTCCTCTCCAGGGGACTAAGAAGAACTCTTGGTTCAAGAACTCTTCGTTTGAGAAGAACATTTTTCTACAGAAGGCTTTTAACGCTTCCAGAAGGGCATGCACACTTCTTTGCCATCCCAATTTCCCACTCCTGATGTACCGAGAAGACCTGAACTCGAGTGCTTGTCAAGGCACCTTACCAAGGGAGTTCTTCACCATTCATTCTGAAGAACTTGCCCGATGATTCTTCACGAGTTGCGCCATCGATCTTACGACAGTTAGAAACTAGTGCAGCTGTGATGCTGTAAGCACTTACCACTTTCATCATGCCTGTAACGCTTTCCTCGATGGTGTACGTAGGCGGTATCTTCCACTCCTTGGCAATCCAGTTGCCAATATCGGTCCCAACAAGCCTTCGAATGAGTGATTTAGCACACCATCTAACGAGAAGCTAGTGTACGAATAGAATCAGAAAAATGAGAAGCTTACCCCGGGTTGATGGCAATAGCAGTAAGGCCTTCATTTGTGAAATGTATGGCTCTGGTATTGTGTCAGTCTCTGTATCCCTTGAGTTGGGAAATGCTCATCATACCGAGTGATCCAATTTAGAGCAGCCTTCGCAGCTGCATAAGCAGCACCGTCCCAGGAGCGAATTGTCCCCATAAGAGTGATAGAGCCTCCGCCTGTGGAAATAGAAATCCATTTTGGCGATTGAGACTTCTGGAGCAGCGGTCGACATGCCTGGAATAGCATAAGAGGTCCGACTGCATTGACTTGATACTCTCTAATCATCTCATGAGCCTCAACACTCTCAAACGGCGTTGTTGGAACTGGTGTCCCTCCAGCATTGGCTATCACGAGATCCAGGTGGTCGATGCCAGAGTCGGCAACCTCTTTCAAGGCGTTTGCAGCATCGGTCGGAGACTTGCTCTCAATGGTCACAAGCATCAGCTTGGAACCATTGGCAGGCGTGAACGACCGCAATTCTGCTACGGCGGGCGTCGAAGCAGCAGTTTCCCGAATGCTCCCAATGACCGTGTGGTTTGGTCGAGAAAGATAGGCTTCCGCAAAGCCTCTTCCAATCCCTAAGCACCTTGTTAACAACAACTGCCGTGGTAAATGATTGAATTGTCTTTATGAAAGGAGAGTATCAAGCACCTTTATTCACACCACTGATGAAGACTACGAAAGACATGGTTGATGCAATGGTCGAAGTGAAACAAGTGTGTTGAGCAGTTCGAAGGGTGCAGCGCGAATCCGTGTTGATCGATATGAGTTGGTAGGTAGGTCTACTACTGCTGGTAAGTAGTCCTTGGGATCGCACAAGACCGAGGCAACAGACTTCATCTGAGTTTTGGTGCTGCCAGCCTGCTTCTCTGCACAGTATGCTCATAGGTCCCTCGGGCGTGACAAGTAGATCAACCCGATGAGCGTTATCGGGGTTGATGTTGGTTGCATTGCCTTGTGGGGCGGATCAGCGGGGCATACTACACTTCAGTGACTTACAGTGCATTTAGTGGCAGACATGTCGGACAAGGATTCTTTCAGCAGGGACTAGGCTGCAAGATGGGGGCGCAAAATGTGACTTAGCAATCGTGTACTGCATGTGCTGAGTGCTTTGTGTAATCAGCACGCACTAGAGGCTTGGTACACAATACCACATTGAACAAAAAGTCCTTTGCATGACGTGAAGCTTATTCATGTACCACCTGCTTGAGTAGCGGTACCTAATACCGTACTATGGTAGGACTTCTAATCATACGCCTCGCTGCCAAGCAAGATTCATTCAGCGTAACGTTGGGGCTCTACGTACATTCGACATGACTTTGTTCATGACCATGTTCCTCGAGATTTCGGCAGACGAAATGGCGATGCTATTGCCGCGAAGTTATAACCAATGCATGACCTGGGCCGTGGGGCGAATCAATACTTTAGCTACCGCTTTTTCGATTCATTGAACACGTCTTTGAACAGTAAAGGAACAATGTTCAAAGATATCTCTAGCCCTTGGGATCGGATTCTACAGTCGTGGATTCACGATGTTAGGTCTCCCGGCACCATGATTTTTGTCTTTTTCCCATTGGGCTTCGCGTTGTACCAATTCGTAGTAATCATTTACCGCCTATATTGGAGCCCAATCGCCAAATTTCCTGGTCCCAAGCTCGCCGCATCGACTTACTGGTATGAAGCCTATTATGACTTCATCAGTAAAGGTGGTGGTCAATTTACGTTCCAAATAAAAAGACTTCATGAGGAGTATGGGCCTGTGGTGAGAATCACGCCGGACGAGCTCCATATTGATGATCCCGACTACTACGACGAAGTATTCTGCAATAGCCACTCGTCAAGGCCGATTGACAAAATGGAGCGATTCCGATACCGTCTCAACCATCCAGACTCGACATTAAGCACTACCAGTGCGGAAGACCACAAAGCCCGTCGCGCGGCACTGGCGCCATTTTTTTCAAGCAGTCGCGTTCGAAGCTATAACGGTGATCTTCAAGCAATCATGGAAAGGATCTCACACAGACTTGCAACTGAGTTCGCAGGCACTGATCGCGTGATTCATGTCACTCATATGTGGGCAAGTCTCACGGCCGACATGATCATGGAGCTGGCGTTTGGACATTCCTCCCGTCTTCGCGATGCACCGGACTTCCGATCGCCTGTTCCTGAAGCAATGTCAAATATTGCATACCTCGCACATTACGCTACGCATTTTCCAATCATTGGCATTATGATCAAGTTCCTCCCTGATGCACTGATGAACATGCTGGCCCCGGCAGCGCGGCCTCTGCTTGAATTTCGAAGTGTAAGATTTCTACCATCTTTACCACTCCCCAAGGTATGTGCTAATAATGGCAGGATATGAGAAAACATCTGCAACAGATCAAATCAGAAGCTGTATCTGGAGCAGAAAAAGCAGCGGGAACGACTATATTCCATGACATTCTTTATTCAAATCTTCCGCCAGCGGACAAGTCTCTGGAAAGGCTTACACAGGAAGCAATACTGGTGAACGGAGCTGGTATTGAGACAACCACCTGGACGCTCACTGTGGCGACGGCCCACATCTTGCTCAATCCTATCATCAACGAAAAGTTAAGCGCAGAACTAAGAGCAGCCATGCCTGATCCCACAGATATACTACCCAGTGAAAAGTTGGAAAATCTTCCATATCTGAACGCAGTCGTGATGGAATGTAAGTCACTCTGTCTCATGTTCGGCCAAAGTCAGAAATGAAGAGATTGCTAACATTTACAAGCTTTGAGGCTTTCTTTCGGCTCAGTGCAGCGACTCCCGCGTATCAACCGTCTTTTCGGTCTTGAATACCATGATCAACACATACCCCCCAATGTTCCCGTAGCTATGGATGCGTTCCACATGCACATGAATGAGAAGATCTTTCCAGATCCTTCGGAATTCAAGCCCGAACGATGGCTAGACGATCCCAAGGCGCCCGACAGCCTAAAGCCCTTGAGCAAGTATCTTGTTTCGTTCAGCCGCGGGTCCAGGGGATGTGTCGGGAAGAATTTGGCCATGATGGAGCTACACGTGGCGCTAGCGACATTGTTTCGTCGGCATGAGCTGGAGCTATACGAGACGACCAAAGAGGACGTTGAATTTGCCGTCGATCTAGTCAAGCCAGCACCGAAGCCGAGTAGTAAAGGCGTCAGGGTCTTGGTGAAGGATGCAAGGCTGTGAAAGACGAACACCTTAGAGCCAGGATATTGATGTTCGGCATGGGTAGCTAACGTACACGCTTGGCCAAGGTTTGAAAATATGTTGTGATACAGCTTGTTATGCTCATATGTGTTGGCGCTCCATTCGCGAGCAGTGAATCACCTGCATACCAGGGTATGCTACTCTTGCCTGGATCTCTGTTTCGTTTCGTGGGTACTATGACATGGGTGCTGGTTGTTATCCCTTTCCGGCCGGTGTCCCGCCAACATGGAAAGAATTGGTATAGATCACCCACGCACTGGATATGCTATGGCCCCGGAAGCGACGAATAGATGATTGGATAGAATTAATAAGTCTGCTGCTTTGGACGATGCCAACAAATTGGCATGTACGCAGGTTCCCTGTGGTGTGCATTAGTTCTAAAATTGGAGCTTTGGAGTGCCCACCACACACATTGTATTCTACCACAGGCGCATACTACAAGTGACAATCCATCCCGTTTCGCGGTTCTAAAACTGCAATAACGGTGGGTAACTTTTCATTCAACCTCAGTTCGGAATTGTCTTGCCACGCCTTGCAGCATATGTACTGTGTACGTGTGCGGGTAGAGTATATTTGATCTTTCGCTTCATATGTTCATGATCTGCGTTGTATTTATCTGCATTGTGTTCATAAGCACGCTAAACGCCTGGATGCACATTTGGGGGGCTGGAAAATCCGTCATCTTCCCAGGAAAGCAGTGTAGCACCACGATATATCCTCACGCCTTTATTTCCGATACCACGCCCCGTTTCCCCCCCCCCCAAACCAGCACCTTGTACTCGTACTTCGTACTTCCCTCCTTTCAGCCGGGAAGGATCGCATCCGTTGAATCCTGCTTGGTTATGCATCCATATGATATGAACACAAGTGGCAAAGCACGTCCGGGATTTCGTTGATGCGCGTGGGTAAGGCTGGGCGCAATTGCTCTCCCGCGACAATATGAGGCCGGGCAATGCCACCGAGGCCTCTCCGCGGGAACTATCTCTGAATCACTTGCACCAAGTACCTCGCCTCGATAACAGTCTACCTCAAGACCGCTATGGAGCCCCGAGCCGAACATCATGTGTCCAACATTGGGCCGCTCAGTGTCGGCATCAGCTGGTTTCTCACCTCTGTGGCCATCATATTCGTTTTACTTCGATTCTATTTGCGTTGGAAGGCATCCAAAGGATGGGCTTCTCCCGACTGGATCATTCTCGCAGCCCTAGCGTTCCAAATCGCTTATCAAGCTGGCTTCACAGCCATGTGTAACGCCGGCCTCGGCAAGCTCACGAAAGATGTCCCGCCGGCTAACTTGGTGCAAATTGCGAAACTGAACTGGATATTTGCTCCCCTAGCTCACCCTGCGTCGTTGTTGGCGCGAGTGTCGATCGCGATCCTGCTTGCTCGCATCTTTAGCAGCAGAAAATGGTTCAGACGATACGCTATCACGGCTACGACGATCCAGACAATTTTGGGTATCGCTGTGTTTATTATAAACTTGGCGCAGTCGATTCCATACGCGGCGCTATGGGATAAGTCAATTGTTGGTGCCAGGAAATGGGATCCTCAGATTTACCATTGGGCCGCGGTAATCCTACAAGGTAAGTCATGACATCCATGACCCCCTCTGATGCGGGTGGATGGTATTCTTACTTGTGCCCGACAGTGATTTACACGATCTGGGACTTTACATTTGTCTTGTTCCCCGTGATGATGATCTGGAAATTGAACATGAACTGGCGCCGAAAACTTGCCATCATGGTGCTGATTGCGATGTCGCTCATCACCATGGCGGCTGCAGCTTCCAAGATGGTCATCTCACTACTGTTCACGATCGATGCGACCGACAGTCTCGATAGCATACGGGGCACCCACGTCATTGATTTCACGACTTGTCTCGAGCAGGCTTTGGTCATCATCATGGGATGCGTTCCGACCGTACGGTTGATTTCGGGGCTTAATCTGCCGTCGGTGAGGCAGATTGGCAACTCCCTCGTTAGTCTCATCACCCGAAGTCGTTCAAAAGGTTCTACAACCGGGGGATCAAACTCTCGGCGTTCTGAGTCGACCGAAAATTTGGAACTAGGGATCCAGCACAAAAATGCAGATGCAGTCTATCCTTATGGCGTCAAAACTGCATCGGCTGTGGTAGCGGCGCCCCAGGGAGCGCAAGGTCCAACCTTTCAGCATTCGGATGACCAGGTCCACCGCACCAACAGCTACTCAATTACTTACCAGAGTGGAGCTGGGCACTGAAAAGAACCGGCTACTCACGAGAAGATATTGTGTTACTAGGCGATGGAGAAAAATGTGGTTTTGGGGGGAAGATGGGGAAGGGAGGGGTGATACCAAGGCTCGGTGAGCCGTAAACCTTCTGGACTTTCTGGACCTGAGAGCAGGCTGATGCTGCAGCTGGCGAGAAAAATGCAACTGTCTATCAGCCAAATTCCTCCAAATTTTACCCTTAGCATCATATACAATTCAAATATCCGTGGCTTTCATCTCCTCTTCACCTGTGTTTTAACAGGAAACGTCCCAAGGCCCAGAATAATCCAGATTCTACCACTGTGGTGTCATGTTCTTTGACAATGCCCGCGGCTAGATGCGGGGTTCACAGCTTACAGAGTTCGTTTGCAGCATTATTCTCTGATCAACATTCGTACTTTCCGTGCTTGCTTGTGGGTCATCACCATGGGAAGCACCTACAGTACATGCGACTTTAACACATCCAGCATGATGCAGCGTTCAAAAAGCCTGACTAGTGATAATCTTGCTACGACCCACCAGAACCTTTGACTCTAGCGCATAGGGCTGTTTTGATCTAATCTCTTCCCCGAGTGGATCTCAATGGATCCAGGGACCCAGGCCTCGTTATACGTAACGCAATCTAGCCTAGTTACTCCATATTGTATCTTGCGCGTTTTCCGCCATCCTGTGGACTACTCCCAGACAGCGAGGGGACGTTTGGGGGCCAGGAATTGCAGGCCTCAGGTATGCTACCTAAACCTTCACCGAGCGCAAGTGTAACCTAGAGATTGTAATATCTTGAGTTGCATTAAATCTAGTAAAGGTTCATTGGGAATCATGGGCTGGCTGCTCCAACGACTCCGAATTCCTGAGCCGTTAGGAGGCCTGGCGGCTCGATGCAACCGCAAAGATACCGCTGTACGCCTATCTGAATGCATTGTCGTGTGTACGGTAGTAGTTGTGGCCCCAGAAAACAACCCTTCATGGTCATGATTGGCGTTCTGACCGTGCGAAAACATACTCCTAGTAAATATGTAGGTAAGTTGGTATTCTGACTGCCCATCTTACCCATCTTGAAACCATAGCAGCCCTGCAGGTGGGTTGCGCGGAAGGATTGGAAGATGGTCGTACAGAGGAAATGGGCAGACAGGCTAGTAGGTATCTACCTAGGGAACCGTACCCGCGGCCCGGCCCTAGCTTGGCTGCTCGCCGACCTAGTTGCCTAGGTAGATACCTACATACCTACTAGGTATGTACCTAACCTAGGTAGTAATGCCGCGATACACAGTACTATGTAGTATTGGTGCAAATGACTCCGCCCGAGCTGAACCACCATCCCGCATTAAATCCTTGGGACTTTGGGGCAAAAGAAAAGAAGCCAACAAATCACATGCACGGAAGACGTGGAGACAAAGTCGGCGCAGCCAATGTACTTTTCAGCCCATACTCGGATCATCATCAATGTGCACGGGGGTGTGTTTCCATGAAAAGATTTCTCGCTAACCATAGCCGTTGAAAATCTTACCAACATGCGCTTTGCATTATCAGTGTAGTGGGCGGCAAAGTCCCTGTCCCTGTCCATCACGGTTTGCTTTTTATTTTTTTTTTCTGAAATGCGACTCTCCCTTACAGCCTGTGGACTGGCGGACAAGCCAACCGTCCATGTCATAGTTCGAATGACTGAGTACTATGACTGAGTACTGTATGTGGCACGTGGATCGTTGCCTGTTGGCCCCAGCCCGCGGTCAATATGCATGTGCAAGCAGTACATTGGGGAAGGGAGAAAAAAAAAAACTGAACGGCAGATGATGTGACAGATTATTGCTGTGGCCGTCGTGTAACGTACATGCCCCTACGGCTCATGAGACAAAAGAACCTCACCCAAATCAGAAAATCTACCTCTTCCCCGTTTGCCAAAATATCGACAGCATTGGGCGTTTTGCTTGACTCTTTATGTCACTTTTCTGACAACACTTTTTGTCTTGCCGCCAATTGTGTCATCCAAACCTTCCAATTTCTTTTCACGTCTTTGCCCTGCAGCTGCAACAATGGGGGCCTTTAGCATGTTGTCTGGTCTTGCTAAACAATTTTGGCCGCCGAGTCCGTCGTTCACCGAAGCCAATATTCCTAATGGCAGCCAGAAAGGAAAGGTTTTCATGGTGACAGGTGGCAACTCGGGACTTGGTTATGAATTGTGCAAGATCCTGATCACGAGCGGAGCCACGGTATACATGGCAACCCGATCCAAGGTTCGTACAAATCGTGCTAATGTCCAAGCATTGTGGTATTCTGACATCTTCACAGGAAAGAGCAGAAGAGGCTATCAAGTCGATTATCGACACAGTCTCAGACACCCCAGAAAGAGGCCAGCTCCATTTTATCCACCTGGACTTGGCCGATCTTGCCTCAGTCCGGACTGCCGCCAAAGAGTTTGCCCAGAAGGAAAATAAGCTGGATATCCTCTGGAACAATGGCGGAATCGGCGCCAATGCGGTCAAGTACGGAGAGCGGACCAAACAGGATCTAGAGATTCTTATGGGTATTCACTGTGTCGGGGCATTGCTGTTTTCCGAGCTGCTCGTGCCACAACTGAAGGCTGCAGCCGTTCAGGGCGCTCCGTCCCGCGTCGTGTGGCTTACAACCGTTCTTGTAGATACGTCTGCACCAAAGAATGGCATTGAATTTCCCGCAGTCGAGACGGGATATGAGGCGCGAATGGACAACTACGCTGCGTCCAAGGCGGGCGTCTGGATGCTGGCGCGCGAGTTTGCAAGGCGCCACAAGGAAGAAGGAATCATCAGCGTCGCCCTAAACCCTGGAAGTCTGGAGACAGGATCCTTCAGAGGAACACCCAGCATCATGATGTTCCTGATGAGGATAACCATTTTGCATAAGCCAATATATGGGGCTTACACTATGCTGTACGCGGGCCTATCTCCCGAAGTTACAATTGACAATAGCGGCATCTTCATATATCCTTGGGGAAGGCTGGTCTCGGATCGCGATGTCATTCGAAAGGATATACTGCATGCCGAAAAGAGCACAGATGATGGAGGTCTGGGGCTGGCTGCACAGCTATGGGAATGGTGTCAATCTAAATGGGATGTTGAGTCGGAACATTGAACTCTAGGTTTGGGGGTTGTTCACTGTTTTCTCTATGCAGTTACACTTGTATTGCAAGTAATGACGGATATACACCACTAGATGTAGCCTCCAGTCGCGCATGTTTTGGGGTAGTCGACATTTTGGAAAGCTACTTCATTGATTACCACCAAAACCAATGAAGAATATTTGAGGCTCCATTCTGTCTGGCTACCACTGCGATGCTCAAACTTTCCATAAAGATTAATTCTCGGTTAACTATTATCGTGCACATTCGGGTCGGAAAGCGGTGGGTGTTTCCCCTGCACGTTTCCTCACCTGATTGTACTGACCTTGGCAATTGTGAAACTCTTTGTGTAATTGTTTTACTGTATGTTTCTCTTGGTCATGGCAAGTTCTGGAGCATTCCTAGCTTATCGTGATGAGAGAAATGGAGTCCACGCACCACGGATTCTTGGTCGGCACCTACCCAATTCCGATATATGATTTCTGATAAATGCAATAGTCACCACATACGACCATACGCTTTAGAAAGCTCGGCATCCCGTCCGCTCTGCCCTGGATAAACTAGAGACGGCTGGATTAATACTCAGATCGGTGAGGGCTGGGGAATCCCCGGTGTTGTATGTTTTCTCTTCTTTTTTGTTGTGTAATAGTTACGTAGATGATGCGCCACAGTGTGGCTGGATGTGTGGCACCCTTCGGGTGACACAACGGAAAGGGTTGATTAAGTCTGTTTGTTCACACATTATTTTCGTAGATGTAGACCATCTTTAATTTTACTCTTTATTTCAGATACTGGTCGTATCAGTAGAATTATGTTTGGTTCCGACTAAAACATTACGGCTTGACCTATAATACCTAGTATTCTAAGACGAGGAAGATAACTCATCGACCCAGGCGAAACGATTGAATATTTCATGCCACTCAAAAAATAATGCTGCGTTGAATTCAATAGTCGAAGGTCATATAGCTGCATACGAAAGACTTTTTTTGCTATTGTATACTTGCCTCGTCGTTCTGTTTGCTATGCGCTGAAATAAACTGAATAGACACTTGGACGGCACTTTCATTGTTGGCAATGACAACATCCATACGGTCCATATTCGAGGCTATGATAATATCGTACTGACGTAGTCAGTATCCACCGCAGATCACCTGCGTGGGTAGGTATATAGTCGCTCTTTCAGCACCTCTCTTTTGTAGACTAGAGATCAACTCAGACAACTTTCAATGCTTCCTCGATCTTCTCGTCTTCAGTTCCCCTTTCACATATCGGCTCAGGTGAGAGATAAATGCCCACGAAGAACATTGAGCAATGTGCAACTGGGCAGATGCGATATGTATTGGTCAGAGTAATAATGCCGAGCGTGGTCATTAGGTTAGAATTACGGGATGATATCTATTTCTCTGCTGGTTGCACGGCCATGGAACTTGGTCATTTGACTCAAGCAATTAATTGCCTGTTTGATACCGCTACTCAACACTCAGTGGCAGGTGAGACTGAAACGCTGAAGTGGACTGCAGAAGAAGCTCTACAATCCAGCACGTCATTCCTGCGACAAGCCCTGGTCTCACATAAGCTAATATGCGAAGGAAAGATGAAGACGAGATGATCGAGGAAGGATAGAAAGATGTCTGAGTTCTTGCCTCGTCAAGTAAGAAAAGCTGCTGAAAAGCGAACTATGTAGCCGAGCAGGTGATCTGCGGTGGGTATTGACTACGCCAGTGCGATGATATATTATGGAGCACACCTGCCATTGTACGACGATTGGCAAAGACAATGCTCTCAATCGTTGGGGGATAATCACGAACCAAAACCTATATTCCCACGATGGGGGACAGTATGTGCCATGACGTAGTCGGTGGGAGAACGCAAATTGTGATGGCCAGCCGCCCACGCCAGTGCTGCATTGCATCACCTAAACGTTATAACTGGCAATGGCCAGTGAGGAACTTTCGTATATAACGCGGATTTTCTTTAACCGTTACACAGCTTTTAATCTTTCCCCTTTTTAGCTTTAATATCTCAATTAATATACGCAGTCACTCTTAAACTGTAGTTTATATGCTCATATCATCGTTTGCTCCATGTGACAAAATGAGTCACGAAAACCAGCCTTGGTAATTTTATTATAGTTAAAGAATTTGATGTTTTTTACCCGGAGCCATAGTCTTGGACATTATGAACCACTTAAACCTCTAATAACTCTCTGTCATCGACGGTCTCTCGACATTCCCGGCCGCTCACCTTGCGTATCCAGTCGACCCTCCTAATTGTATTAATTACTAAGATGCCAATCAGAAGGCATGAAGGTCCTGCAAAGATGAGTGACAAAAAAAACAATAAAGAGGAAAAAGATAATTCCCCGAAATAACTCCCATACTTCTCTGACGACCTTTCCATTGCATTCCTAAGAAACATGATTAACGCTATTTCAAACCCTACAATAGGAAAAGCAAAAACCAGGTAAACGATGTTCTCATACAACCACGAAGAAACGAAAGTCATCACGATGCTAGACCTTCCGGCATTATTTGGCGCCACGCGGTATTTCCAGGTGCTGATGAGCCATTGTAGCCGAAGATAAACAAACAAAATCACACGAATCGAATAAAGAAATGCGTAAGACCCCATAGCCATGATTAAAAAGTTCACCCACCCTGGTAGGGTTCCACGTCGGTATGACTCTTTGGCTTTGTATGACTCTTCGGCTTTGGTCCAGTAAGTAAACCCGATGATCGAGCCGCACAAGAGCACGAGATCGAAGAGAAGAGTATAGAGCGATAGCGTGTGAGGGATCCTAGATAAGATCTCCCTCGCCCGGTTGGTATCCCAGAAGCTAAGAGCCCAGAGATGTCGTGCCTTGAGACGGCTTGTCGCAGCAATACTGTTGGCTCTTAAGATTTCAGCCCAGGTGTAAAGGGGGATTGCGATGAGAATAAGCGGAAGCATAGGGACGCACAAAGTAAGGCTATCGCCCCACGATGGCTCTGAAAGTATGATCGTCCATCCCGTGCCGCACGTTAAGAGCAGGAAGTAGAGACTGGCTAGGCTGTATGTAAAAAAATAATCAAAAGCCTGCGCTTGAAGATATTGGAACGGGTAGGCTTTAAATCTAGTCGCCACGAGCATAGGCCAGTCTCCGGTAGCTACGAATGGATCACGTCAGCCGACTAAACCACCTAAAGGAGAAGCGGTAGATTCTGCGGGAAAGAGCCATAGCGGTGTGAAAAGGAGGAGGGAGATTAGGAATGGAAATTAACATGCCCATTTCGATGTATATCGAACAAGAATCTTCCAGGACTCGACAATCGGAGCTTGTGTGCTGCAATTTACCATGTGGATCGCGCTCCGCCTTCCAGGTGATGGTGGTGTCGACGAGCCGCGTCTTAACCATATCCTTGGTGTGCTCGTGGATGTCACACAGGATGCCGAAATTCCAGCTAGGCGTCTGCAGGCAAGGCTTAGAGAGCAATAACAGAAGTTGGGGTCCTGATGAAGCTGCCGGGAGCTTGCCTCGAAAGGCTGCGGCCGGGGATTCGGCCCGTAGCGTAATAGCCTCACCAGATAGCGCGTCTCGCAACAGAATGTAGTCGGAAACTCCTACACCAGATGGACATATCAAGATGCGCGTGGGCCCGGAAGGATTTAGTGCGGGCCGGACAAGGAAGCCGTTGGCTGTGCGCTCAAGTACGCCATGTGTGAGGTCTATCTCGGGTACACGTTCCCGTGAACCCGGAAATCTGGGCACCCACCCAGCCTTAGTGTCTACCGCGCGATCGCGATCCACGGTCAGGATATCAAGGGGCAGGGATTCGACACAACGCAGGATGGCTCGTGAGCGAAGTTGCGGCGCGATGGATAGAAGCTCCCCAGCGCTTCTGTAGAGAAGTGCTGCGAATATGGCGGGAACATCTTCCGGATACGAGGTTGTCCTCCGGGTCAGCTGGTTCCAGACCGAGATGAACTCAGTATTGGGCGTGTGCGGTAAAGGCTCTCCGGTGCCTAACACATCTGAGTATAACGACCACAACGAGTCTCCGCCCCACATGAGGCGACGGGACTCTTGGTTTGGTAATGTCTGTAGCGTACTGGAGATACCTAAGCGTGAACTCTCGTAGAGGAACTTGCGGTCGGCAAATTTGACGTAAATGGTCGAGGCCAGTGCAGCTTCTTGTAGTGGCCAGCTGCGGGCCATCCACGGTGAGGCGTCGACCAGCATGTTGGCTCTGAAATGTCTTAGGTCTTCACCGTCTCTGTCAACTTCCTCGCTGTAAATAGCGTCCGTCATCTCCCCGGGCGTTCTATGGAGTGTAGAAAAGTTGGTTCTGCTCAAGGTGGGATCCAAGACAACGATGTTGGCTGCGCCAGCGTAGATCCTCCCCATGGAGTTTATAGCTCGTATTTTCTCGTCGCGCTGGTGGACGGGGATGCAGAGAGTGTCAATCCAATAGTAGCAGGTTGTCTGTGTGCGCTGAGAACCAAACCATGCTCGTCCGTCTGGATTCTGCGGTCTTGGCACAAGTTTACGTATCATCCCGCGAGGGATATCAACTGAGGCATCATTGTAGCTCACACAGTCGTCGTCATATGCACAGATCATCACATCCAACACATCCCGATGTAATGCTTGCAGCTGGCAGTGTGGGAGACTGTTGGCCTGAAAGTTACCCAATCCTCCTGCCCAGACGTGCGAGATGGCAACATAATCAACCGTGGGGTCCATCTTGACGATCGAGACGCGTAAATTGCTGCTCGAATCCATGGTACTTCGGATCACCGGCACTTCGTCGCGCTGGATGAGACGCACGAGTTCTGCCTCCATTATCTCGAGGTTTTCGCATGCGACGCAGCGCTGGGTATGTTGCGTGCGATACGTCAATGAGTCCACGTTCATTAAACTGCAGCTGGTTTCCTTGCACAGGGAATGATTGTGCCGATGCAGATCGGATCCATCAGGCAAGGACATCAGGTGATAGAGCTTGGACGCAGTAAAGGGAAGCCGATAGGCCAAGCTGCCGCATTTCCCTACCTGCAGCAGGCTTCGAGCAATCCCTGGCGTGAACTTTGCGAGCAGGGATTTTGATCCCAGCTTCTCGAGGTCATCATTCTCGAAGCTCAAGATGGCTTCAAGAGCGTCCAAGAGCACCTCTATGCTGAAAATTATAGCATACGAGGGTGAGTTCCAGAGAGTAGGCATATCTTGAGCATCGAATTCCCAAATGTAAGGTATCCAGATATGAGACATGACGTGCTTTGCCCTAACTATGGCGTCCGCAAGTCGAGATCTCCTGACTTCTTGAACGGCGGACTCCTCGGGGTTCTTAAGACCTTGGAGGAGATCTGGCAGGTGGGACGTATCAATCCATCTCTCTTCGGCTATCGTTGATGTGGCGTCATCAACGGCTGAAATGCAGGCCTCCGGCGAAATTCCGACGATGCCAAGCAGACCGAAAAACAGCCAGGCTTGTCCCATTCTTGCGAGCTGTAAAAGTGATTCGGGATGCTTCCACTGCCACTCTTGCTTCTCAGGAAACTCGAGGAAATCGTCGCCCCCGCAGAGAGCTTCGCCGCCGCATATGAACGGCACTCGCACAGGACTAACCCCACATGGAGCGTACCAAGGAAGATGATCCATTGCAAAAGGTAGTGACCAAGAGTATGGCACGCAAAGCCTTGCACAGTCGTTGGAGTAATTGTCTAAAGAATAGCCAGCTTGCGGGGTTGAGTTGGTTCCAACCGCCTTTTACGTCAAAGGTCACGCAGCCTTGTGCTTGAATAGCGGAGTTGAGCCCAAATCCAACGAACACAGACGTGTACCCGATCGCCCTACTCAGCCGAAATGTATTGCCAGACTCTGACCGGTTGTCTTCATTTTTCCTCGCCGCTTTAATCCGTTTCTGTAAGTGCAGCTGGGCGTCTTTGAAAGGGTTTTTCTACTAATGTCTGTACCTCCTGTATCCGACCTAGAAAGGTCAAGTGGGCGGCCACAGAGCCTTATGCGCAATTCACCTGGTGGTGGTGTGTACCTCACTTTGGGGTAACGCAGGGTCAGCGCACAAGGCTTAGGCTTTCTGAAAACGCAGCAGGCGACCTGCAGGACGTAGACATCTTGAAAGCCGGGCCGCGATGCCGGGCGAAGCATGAATGCCGAATTGGAGAAACATAGTAGTCCAAAACAGTTTATTCTCTACGATCGTCTCCATCTAGTCACCACTCCATCGGAAATAAAACCATGGACATTCTACCAGCCATTCCCAGCCTTGTTTTTCCTGGATCCCTAAAAGGCTTTGCATCTGAACGGGCTTTGGCCACCCCAGTTCTGATCTCCTGAGAACGCCAAGAGCTTTCGTGAGACTTTCCCATAAAGGACATGAACTCTGAGCGACCTATCTTTCACGGCCGAGAGTGCCTGCAACTGGTTTGGTGGCTTGTTCAGATCTGTCTACGTTCTCGCTCCGGTCATATGCGTTATAACGCAGCCTGAGTCTGGAGCTGCCATCGAGCACTAAATGTGGAGCCAGCGACTGGTCTCAGATCCGGGATATTTAGGCGATGATGAAGAAAGCCTGCTATGCGAGCCACTGATACATAATGATGCTAATTATTATGCTCGTCGTCAAAGCTGAGCTGGGCCAAGTCTATACCTAGTAACTTATTATTTGCTCGATTGTGGAATATTTGGTCTTGTTATAATCGGGCCAATTATACACAATTATATACCTTAGTGATCAATCTAAACGTCAATTCTGCCCATAGATAAAGCGTTCAATGCGCTTTGGCAACTACACTTGTGAACCAGTCCAAGACCACTTTAGTTACCTAATCTAGGTACTCTTTACTCAGCACAGTTATGTATAGTGCGCTATTTATCCCCGACTGTGGCAGTGCTGGCGCCACAGTGGGAACGTTGCAAAGGCGGGCAACATTAGATAATACATCACCATGTTACCTGGTCACAGTTAAGTGGAGAACAGTCCAACATCATTAGTGTACCACACTCGTTCAATGGCAACAATTCTTCAACCACCACGCCACCTAATCGACATTCCAATCAAACCAACTCGATAAAACTAATGGAATCGCTTCTTACTAATCAATAAACAGTTGAATGATATCAGGTTCAATTCATAATAAGACTCGCATGCGGGTCTTCCAATGCCTGCAAACCGCAAACAAATGTCCCAACCTGCTAGCTCGGGCACCACGGTGCCTCAGATAGCCTGCACCCGATGCCGGCGCCGCAAGAAGAAGTGCGATCATGCTCTGCCGACCTGCGGCCAATGTCTGCGATCTGGAGTTGAATGTGTGCGATTCCTAGAGCGCAAGCCAAGAGACTCTGCTGTCGTTCCCTGGGATTTTGTCAAGCACCTCGAGGCACGCATCGCACGACTGGAGAAGCGTGTCTCCAACTGCACGTGCCACAGATCAGAGCAGCACTCCCCTTCACAAGCTACTGCCTCATCAAACCACACGTCACCACCTCGAACTTGGGTCGAGGTGCCAGACTTTGTGCATCATGCTGATCATTCAGATGCAGATGCAGATTCACGCTCTAGAGTCAGCCTGAACATCGTCCAGTCGCGCTCTGATGTGTCCCCTTTGGACTCACACATGCATATGACGACTCCACCAGCGAATGATGAGGGAAATAACCAAAACAGTGGCCAGCATCTTCCCGTTCGAGAGAGAGATTTGCATAATTACCTCGAATACGTCCACCCGAATTGGTCCCTCCTAGAGGAAGACGACTTGTCCGAATGGTTTGCGGCCCATGTCAAACAGCGCATCACTGAGAAGGACCACTACAAGTCATTCTTCGTGCTCCTAGCCTGCGCCATCGGAGCCTTGTATTCGACGCCTTCAGAAGGGGCATCTCCACAGCACGAACGATCCCAGGCGCTGCGCAAAGAGGCGGTTTCTCGTCACCTGCAACATGCCACAAGCAGGTCTCCCACCATGCGTACGCAGGCATATCTGCTGATAGTCATTCATGCGCTTCATTGTCCCACTCCATTTGAACTGCATGACATCACAAATGAAGCAATCTTGGAAGTGACCTCGGCACTGTGTAACCATACTTCAGGGTTAGCGATGTCCCCCGAGATGGATGAGTCGAGTGGTACCCATAGATTCGTGCTGTTGCCCTGTTTCTCAGCCTACCAAATCATTGCTTCGTTGTGGAGCAGGCCATTTCCGAGCCTTGTGGCCAGTATGGATAGAAAGGTGTCTACACATTTTCCTGTCCAAGAACTATACGCAGCTAACCCTTCGTCAGATCGAAGAGCAAGGTTTCTGGCTCACTTATGGTATCGAGCAACTAGACGCCGCAACTGAGCATGTGTTTTCGGTGAGAGTCATTCAGTCCAAGATTCAACGACTATGGAGCCCATCGCAAGGACAGGGCAGTCAGGAGTGTCATCGCATCGCGGGTGTCAGAGGTATAGCGACTGAGCTGATGCAGTGGAGAGCCATGATCCCTCTCGTTTCAAATCATGCTCACAAGTCAACTAATTCACATCCCTTGGCCATGCTGAAATTATACGATCTCTGCATTTTTAATCTTTACCAAAATGAGAGCCATGTTCCAGATCGTGAAGAGACATTGGCTCTACTTTTTGCTGCTAGCGAAAGTATTCGGTGTTTCCGCCGCATTCAACTTCATCGTCCTCAGGTCTATTATACTTGGAGCGGGGTAAGTAATACACTCTTCGGTTCGCGAAAAATGTGTGTTTTGTGTCTAATGGCAGGTATTAGCTGTTTGAACAGTTCAGAGCTGGTATTACACTATTGTCATGTTTCTGGGAAACTGATCACCCCCGGCGGGCAGTGGTATTCGCAGCTCCAGAGACGCACCAAGCTCTTGAGGACTGTGAGCTTACGCTGGAATGCTTCACTCGTCGATGGGAATCCGCCTGGGTATTTCTCAAGGTCTACAAACTGATATTGTCCACAACACCTTTATGGCCACGGGATGAGTCGGACTTTACAGTCCCAAAGGCCACAGCCGAAAGGTTGTCGCCGTTGGTCAGACAATTGCAGCAATCGAGAGTTTCAGAAGCTGTGATATCAATGATTAATCGGGTCATCGCTCGAGCATAGCAACAGTAAGCTTTTTTCATGGTCACATGGGCGATTATTTGCGCAACGTCGGAACTTATGGCAAAGTTAGGCAACCAAAGTAGCACATATTCTTGCAACACGCAGGCTAGAGCCCGTCGCCACGCGCAATCATAGCGTGAAACAGCTACTCGCACGAACGATTCACCAATGGGATCTGTGGCTTATCTGCTCGACTCTATGCAATACTTTCAGCTCATAAACATCTCGACGTTCTGCCAGCGTCTTCCAAGCTATATTTGTGTAGGCCATGAACTTGTATATCTTTCGGAGGTGAATATGGATTGTGTTTGTCAGTCTCACACATCCGACGGCTGGCAATTGACGAAAACCACGTGGTAGTCAGTAATCTTCAAATCCCCTTCAATTCTGGCTGTATAAACTCTAGCCGCCCAGACACCAACAGTACTTGTTCCGTCCTGCCAATTATAGACCGTGGTGCCGTCAATCATGTAGTCCGTTGAGCCTTGACCAGACGCAAAGACACTGGTAGGTCGATGGTCTCTGAATTCGACATTATTCCAAGAGTTGGAAATCATTGTTTCGATCTCTGATTTTACGCCCGGTTGGGTTAGCCCTCTTCCCTCACTCCCAAAAAAAGAAAAAAAAAAAAAAAAAAA